>NW_027461968.1:570000-575000 GCF_050947455.1 Rhinoderma darwinii | reverse complement strand
AGGGTTTCGCCGTTCAGGCCGTTTCAAGGCAGAGTGAGGTCATCAAGAGAGTGACCATCTTGACTAGTAATGAGTCACTCTCTTGCATGGATATAATGACCTGGGTGGAGAGGTATGGCGAGGTCAAAGGAATGCCCCAAAAAAATCGGGACGAACACGGGATTTGGTCTGGTGCCTGGACCTTTTCCGTGAAGTTAAAGGTCCAGGGGAACTCGGTGTCCCACATGCCCTCCTCTGCTTTCTTGGGGAGGGACAGGATCCTGGTCTTTTACCAGGGGCAGCCGAAGGTCTGTCATAAGTGCGGCAGCCCCACACACTTTAGCGCACAGTGTAAGGAGAGGAGGTGTGCGCTGTGTGGGGCTTTGGGCCATCTTGCCGCCACTTGTAAGGACATTAGGTGTAACCTGTGTGGTGACCTAGGTCACCCCTTTAGCCGCTGTCCGCGCTCCTTCGCCAACCTGGTCTTCAACCCGGTGGCGCCTAGCCTGGCCAGTGGCAGTGGTCGTGGTGATGGTGTCGCTGGGGAGGGGGCTGGGGAGGATGGAGAGGTGATAGGGTCGAGGAAGGTAAGGACCCTGCCTTCTTCTAAACTGAAGAGGCAGGAGTGCCGCCGACTTGAGAGGGAGCAGGGGGGGCCCCAAAGCCATGGGGTTCAGTCTGCCGTCCCTCAGGAGGCTGGTATGTCTGCGGAGGCCCTTGGGGACGGTGGGGTAGAGGAGGAGATCAGGAGACTGGTGAGGAGGAGAGGAGAAGCCCCCTCTAGTGGGTCCTCGTACTATGGAAGTTTGGACGAGGACGAAGTGAGGGGGCAAGACAAAAGAGAGGACACTGGTAGGAAGACCCTATGTAAAACCAGGGCTCCTAAATTAAAAACATCCAAGACCGGCCAGATCCCAAAGGAGGGCTTGACTGGCTCCCCCCTGATAGGGCTCTCCAACCGGTACCAAGCCCTTCGGGAGGACATCTCCTCCTCTTCGGAAGAAGAGGAGGGCGGAGGTGAGGTATCGGTGCGAAGGTCGGGTCCTTCGGGAGGTGCTGGACCCTCGAGCCAGGTAGTAGGCCAAATGCCTGGGGAGGGGGTTGTCACGGCACTAGTGGACAAAGGGGGGGGTGGGGAAACGGGGGTGGTGACGGGTGATGGGAGTGTAAATATTGTTTGTAATGTTGTGGACTCACTCTCTCCTCTTTTGCTTCCAGAGGTGAAAGACTTGGCTAAGGATATGGATCTCTCGGGTGTAAGTCTCAAGAGAGGCAACGAAGATTCCCCGGACCCAGATAGCGACGGGCTAACTGGGGGAGGGAAGAAGCTAGCGGTCGAACTCGATCACTCTTGATGGCGGTACCTACTCCGTTGACCCTGGCGAGTATTAATGTCGCCAGCATTAGGTCAGATGCGGCCAGATTCACGGCCTTTGATTTTCTCGGCCGGGTTGAGGCCGATGTTTTATTTTTGCAGGAGACCAGGGTGCCAGACCTGGCATCAGTGCATAAGGCCAGAAGGGAGTGGAGGCACGGGCCATCTTACTGGTCTCTTGCGGCCGAGCCGTATAGCGGAGTGGCTGTCCTTTTCAGGGCAGCAGAGGTAAAATGCCGACGAGTGATCGAGGTCGAAATGGGGAGGTGTCTGGTCTTGGACGTCTTCATGAAGGGGCAAGAGCTTAGGCTCATAAACATCTACGGTCCACAAACCAAGTGGGACCGCAAATGCCTCTTTATGAAGATCAAGCCTTTTCTTTTTACCAGCCGTCAGGTGGTCTTTGGAGGAGACTTCAACACAGTTGTGAGGCAGAAGGACAGGAGGGGCTCCAAAGACAGGCTGGGTTATGACAGCGTCGCTTTAAATAGCATAGTCAGTGAGGCTCGTCTGGAGGATGTCCACATCAGGCACACCCCGGACCACAGTGGTTACACATATCATAGGGGTAGTCAGATTAGATCTAGAATAGACAGGTTTTATTTGAAGGGGGAGGCTGTCTTCTCGCCACTTGTGGTTGAGGAGGTAGAATTCTCCGATCACTGTTTAATTGTTTTTTCTTTGAACGTTGCAGAGACCCATCGGATGGGAAGGGGCTTTTGGAGATTGAATTCGGCACTCCTGGAAGAAGCGGAAGTCAGACAGTCCTTCGAGGATTTTCTGCAGAGCCAGGTACCTCTTTTGGGCCTTTGTAACAGTAAGTCAGAGTGGTGGGAGATGCTCAAGAAACGTGCGGCAAAATTCTTCCGCCAGCTTTCCAACTTTAGGAGCCTGGCCGGACACTGTCTGTACCAGGACCTAAGAAGGAAACTCGAGCAGCTTGTCTCGACAGGAGGTAGCCGCAAGGATATCTCCTGTGTGAAGTCCTTGCTTAAGAGGTGTCAGTATGATAGGCACACGTCCTTGGTTTTTGAGAGGGACTTCGGGAGGTATCGCTCGCCCGACCCTTACAAAAACTGTAGGATGTCAGTGGATTGCAAATATGTGGCAGGACTGATTGATAGTACGGGATCCCTGAACAGGTCCAAATCAGGGATCCTGGAGGTGGTCAGATCCTTCTACTCACACCTCTTGAGTAGGAAGGAACTAGATCGAGACAAAATGTCGGCTTTCCTGGCTGAAACCATTCCGGAGCCAAGGATAAGCCCCTCTCTTGGCGTTTTGACAGAGGAAATCAAGGAAGAGGAAGTAAAGAGGGCGATTGAAGGGTTAGCTCTTAAGAAATCGCCGGGACCGGATGGCTTAACGTCCGAGTTCTATAAGACCTTTGGGGAAGCTTTGATTCCCCTCTTGACTGGGGTTTTTAATGAGTGCCTATCCTCGGGCGCTCTGCCAAAGTCAATGGGTAGGTCAGCCTTGATCCTGCTGTCAAAGGGTAAAGATCCGTCCTGTATTGAGAACTGGCGTCCCATAGCGCTTCTCAATACGGACCGGAAGATTCTGGCAAAAGTACTGTTTAACAGGTTGGTCGAGTTTGCACCACAGCTCCTCTCGGGAGTCCAGCACTGCACTGTCCCAGGTCGAAGCACCTTTAGTGCTGTCCTGGGTGTCAGGGAGGCGGTGGAGCAGGGCAGAGCTGGACACTGGAAGGGGTACATGCTGTCTTTGGATCAGGCAAAAGCGTTTGACAGAGTTGATCATGAGTATCTCTGGTCCACCCTTTTGAGATACGGTCTGCCTGGGGGGTTTGTGAATTGGCTGAAAGCATTGTACGCAGGGGCTGAGACTTTCCCACTGGTGAACGGTTGGGTTGGTCGTCCTTTTGTGGTGGACTCTGGTGTCCGTCAGGGTTGTCCTCTTAGCCCGCTACTATACGTGTTCGCGATCGATCCCTTCCTTGCGAGGATTGATCGCGGGCCGTTGGTGGGTGTGAGGATGGACCTGGCGGTCGTGGAGTCTGCAGTAAGGACGATAGCGTATGCCGACGATGTCACTATCTTCGTCTCCTCGCAAGGGGAGGCGGAATGGGTGATGTCTGAGGTAGACCGCTACTCGGACGCGTCTGGGTCCAAGATCAATCTGGATAAGTGCAAAAGTCTCTGGTTGGGAGTGGGAGACCCAGATTTTTGTCTCCCAGACACCCTCCCTGTGCCCCAAGACACTGCAAAAGTTCTGGGCATAAATTTCGGCAGAAGTGATTATCCTACTCAAAATTGGGAGAGCAGACTGCAGATTGCCACCAAAAGGGTGAACCAGTGGAAAGGTTGGACTTTGACCTTCAGAGAAAGGATCAACTTGGGCAAAACATACCTGCTCCCTTTGTTTATTTTTCTGGGCAGCATTTGTATCTTGCCAGAACCCTTCTGGACACGGGTCTACAGCCTGTTTTTCCAATTGTCATGGGGAAACAGGCTGAACCTAGTTAAGAGAGAGGTGACTTACCTAACAAGGAGACAAGGTGGGTTGGGTATGGTCAACCCGGTAGTGTTCCTAGTGAACACTTTTCTTAAATGTAATTTGGCAATCCTCTACAAAGAGAGGGCTCCTCTGTGGGTAGCTTCTTGCAAGGTATGGTTTCAGCCTTTCTTCCAGGAATGGGAGAACGGAGGGCGAGTGAAGGATCTTCGATCGCAGCGGGGGCATCTCCCGGCTTACGTTGCCCCGGTTCTGAAGGTTGTCCGTCGATGGTGTCTGGGGAAGGATGAGGTGATCACGCTGCCGAGGAAACTCCTCGACATTAGGGTGGTCACCTCCTATTTCCAGGCATCCTTGGCCCTCAAGGACTGCCCAGGTAGGGATCTGAGGGAGGGACTGATGCTTTTGAATTCAAACAGGATCCCCCAGAAGTATTGGGACTTGACCTGGCGCTGCTTCCATGGTAAGTTATATGTGAGGGGAAACTTGAAGTACAGGAACTCTGATGAAAGGGATTGTCCCCGGGAGGAGTGCGGCGACACGCTGGAAAGCATGGAGCACTTCCTGCTTCAGTGTCCTCTCAATATAGAGGTATACAACCAGGTGGGGATCTCCATCGGGTGGCCAGAGATGGAGAGCCTCTCCTATGCCGAGTGGGCCTATGGGGCGTACAGAGAAGTTGGTGACAGGGACCGTTGCACTTTATTTCTAGTCAGTGCAGTGGTCAGGTTCTACACGTGGAACGCGCGGTGTCTAGTTTCGACGGGAAGAAAGACCCTCCAAAGGGAAGAGGTATGTAGTAACATCCTTGGTGACCTGGTGAAGGTGCGCTCTTTGGAGTTTGAAAGGCTGGGAGCACGTAAGGCCTCCCGCCTATGGAGAGGCTTTTCCTTTGGCGTGCCCTAGTCATTCAAACTTCTTCCTGGTGTAGGGCTGCATTTCAACCACCCTAGCTTTTTGTTTTATAAAGTGATATGGATGTCAAGGCTTGAGGACGCCGAACCTGCGCAACTCTTGAGACGGGGTGGCGGGTAGGATCTGTGGTTGTACGGGATGTTATGTAGGGATAGAGGGGTTAGTGAGGTTTTGGGTGGGGGTTCTGGGGGGCGGTGGGAGGAGTGTAAATATGTATGTATATATATATATTAAAAAGAAAAAAAAAAAAAAAAAA
>NW_027461968.1:527500-560000 GCF_050947455.1 Rhinoderma darwinii | reverse complement strand
GCAACCTGCATCTCCATGCCCAGCCAGAGTTCCAGGGTGATTGGTGGTAGGTCCCGGTGGGGGGGGGCAGCGGGAGCAACTTGCATCCCCATGCCCAGCCAGAGTTCCAGGGTGATTGGTGGTAGGTCCCGGTGGGGTGGAAGGGGGGGGCAGCGGGAGCAACCTGCATCTCCATGCCCAGCCAGAGTTCCAGGGTGATTGCTGGTAGGTCCCGGTGGGAGTCAGCGGGAGCAACTTGCATCCCCATGCCCAGCCAGAGTTCCAGGGTGATTGCAGGTAGGTCCCGGGGGGGGGCAGCGGGAGCAACCTGCATCCCCATGCCCAGCCAGAGTTCCAGGGTGATTGCTGGTAGGTCCCGGTGGGGTGGAAGGGGGGGGCAGCGGGAGCAACCTGCATCCCCATGCCCAGCTAGAGTTCCAGGGTGATTGCTGGAAGGACCCGGTGGGGGGGGGGGACGCGGGAGCAACTTGCATCCCCATGCCCAGCCATAGTTCCAGGGTGATTGCTGGTAGGTCCCGGTGGGGTGGAAGGGGGTCAGCGGGAGCAAACTGCATCCCCATGCCCAGCCATGGTTCCAGGGTGATTGCAGGTAGGTCCCGGTGGGGTGGAAGGGGGGGCAGCGGGACCAACCTGTGTCCCTATGCCCAGCCAGAGTTCCAGGGTGATTGCAGGTAGGTCCCGGTGGGGTGGAAGGGGAGCAGCGGGAGCAACCTGCATCCCTATGCCCAGCCAGAGTTCCAGGGTGATTGGTGGTAGGTCCCGGTGGGGGGGCAGCGGGAGCAACCTGCATCTCTATGCCCAGCCAGAGTTCCAGGGTGAATGCTGGAATGTCCCGGTGGGGGGGGCAGCGGGAGCAACCTGCATCCCCATGCCCAGCCAGAGTTCCAGGGTGATTGGTGGTAGGTCCCGGTGGGGTGGAAGGGGGGGGGGCAGCGGGAGCAACCTGCATCTCCATGCCCAGCCAGAGTTCCAGGGTGATTGCTGGTAGGTCCCGGTGGGAGTCAGCGGGAGCAACTTGCATCCCCATGCCCAGCCAGAGTTCCAGGGTGATTGCAGGTAGGTCCCGGGGGGGGGCAGCGGGAGCAACCTGCATCCCCATGCCCAGCCAGAGTTCCAGGGTGATTGCAGGTAGGTCCCGGTGGGGTGGAAGGGGGTCAGCGGGAGCAACTTGCATCCCCATGCCCAGCCAGAGAACCAGGGTGATTGCTGGTAGGTAAGGAGATCCATTTGGTGACCAAACAGCAGTGAAAATAAAAAGGCCCAAATGTCAAAGAATGACACTTTTAATACTGAAAGTGAAACATTTAAAATCAAGTTAAAGTGGGGTATGTTCAGAAATGTCAGAGACGGTAATGAGCAGCAGAGGCAGGCCGGGGCAGAGTTCCAGGGCCAGGGGTGTCACGGCAGGCAGCGTAGGCCGGGGAAGAGTTCCAGGGCGGTGGGGAGAGGACTAGGCCTCAATCCAAGGACATCATTTGGTGACTAAACAGCAGTGACAATAAAAAGGCCCAAATGTCAAAGAATGACACTTTTAATACTGAAAGTGAAACATTTAAAATCAAGTTAAAGTGGGGTATGTTCAGAAATGTCAGAGACGGTAATGAGCAGCAGAGGCAGGCCGGGGCAGAGTTCCAGGGCCAGGGGTGTGACGGCAGGCAGCGTAGGCCGGGGCAGAGTTCCAGGGCCAGGGGTGTGACGGCAGGCAGCGTAGGCCGGGGCAGAGTTCCAGGGCGGTGGGGAGAGGACTAGGCCTCAAAATAAGGAGATCCATTTGGTGACCAAGCAGCAGTGAAAATAAAAAGGCCCAAATGTCAAAGAATGACATTTCTGCTACTGAAAGTGAAACATTTGAAAGTGAAACATTTAAAATCAAGTTCAAGTGGGGTATGTTCAAAAATGTCAGAGGCGGTAGTGAACAGCAGAGGTAGGCCGGGGCAGAGTTCCAGGGCCAGGGGTGTCACGGCAGGCAGCGTAGGCCGGGGAAGAGTTCCAGGGCGGTGGGGAGAGGACTAGGCCTCAATCCAAGGAGATCCATTTGGTGACCAAGCAGCAGTGAAAATAAAAAGGCCCAAATGTCAAAGAATGACATTTCTGCTACTGAAAGTGAAACATTTGAAAGTGAAACATTTAAAATCAAGTTCAAGTGGGGTATGTTCAAAAATGTCAGAGGCGGTAGTGAACAGCAGAGGTAGGCCGGGGCAGAGTTCCAGGGCCAGGGGTGTGACGGCAGGCAGCGTAGGCCGGGGCAGAGTTCCAGGGCGGTGGGGAGAGGACTAGGCCTCAATCCAAGGAGATCCATTTGGTGACCAAGCAGCAGTGAAAATGAAAAGGCCCAAATGTCAAAGAATGCCATTTCTGCAACTGAAAGTGAAACATTTGAAAGTGACACATTTAAAATCAAGTTAAAGTGGGGTATGTTCAAAAATGTCAGAGGCGGTAGTGAACAGCAGAGGTAGGCCGGGGCAGAGTTCCAGGGCCAGGGGTGTCACGGCAGGCAGCGTAGGCCGGGGCAGAGTTCCAGGGCGGTGGGGAGAGGACTAGGCCTCAATCCAAGGAGATCCATTTGGTGACCAAGCAGCAGTGAAAATGAAAAGGCCCAAATGTCAAAGAATGCCATTTCTGCAACTGAAAGTGAAACATTTGAAAGTGACACATTTAAAATCAAGTTCAAGTGGGGTATGTTCAAAAATGTCAGAGGCGGTAGTGAACAGCAGAGGTAGGCCGGGGCAGAGTTCCAGGGCCAGGGGTGTGACGGCAGGCAGCGTAGGCCGGGGCAGAGTTCCAGGGCGGTGGGGAGAGGACTAGGCCTCAATCCAAGGAGATCCATTTGGTGACCAAGCAGCAGTGAAAATGAAAAGGCCCAAATGTCAAAGAATGCCATTTCTGCAACTGAAAGTGAAACATTTGAAAGTGACACATTTAAAATCAAGCTAAAGTGGGGTATGTTCAAAAATGTCAGAGGCGGTAGTGAACAGCAGAGGTAGGCCGGGGCAGAGTTCCAGGGCCAGGGGTGTCACAGCAGGCATCGTAGGCCGGGGAAGAGTTCCAGGGCGGTGGGGAGAGGACTAGGCCTCAATCCAAGGGGATCCATTTGGTGACCAAGCAGCAGTGAAAATGAAAAGGCCCAAATGTCAAAGAATGCCATTTCTGCAACTGAAAGTGAAACATTTGAAAGTGACACATTTAAAATCAAGTTCAAGTGGGGTATGTTCAAAAATGTCAGAGGCGGTAGTGAACAGCAGAGGTAGGCCGGGGCAGAGATCCAGGGCCAGGGGTGTCACAGCAGGCATCGTAGGCCGGGGAAGAGTTCCAGGGCGGTGGGGAGAGGACTAGGCCTCAATCCAAGGGGATCCATTTGGTGACCAAGCAGCAGTGAAAATGAAAAGGCCCAAATGTCAAAGAATGCCATTTCTGCAACTGAAAGTGAAACATTTGAAAGTGACACATTTAAAATCAAGTTCAAGTGGGGTATGTTCAAAAATGTCAGAGGCGGTAGTGAACAGCAGAGGTAGGCCGGGGCAGAGTTCCAGGGCCAGGGGTGTGACGGCAGGCAGCGTAGGCCGGGGCAGAGTTCCAGGGCGGTGGGGAGAGGACTAGGCCTCAATCCAAGGAGATCCATTTGGTGACCAAGCAGCAGTGAAAATGAAAAGGCCCAAATGTCAAAGAATGCCATTTCTGCAACTGAAAGTGAAACATTTGAAAGTGACACATTTAAAATCAAGTTAAAGTGGGGTATGTTCAAAAATGTCAGAGGCGGTAGTGAACAGCAGAGGTAGGCCGGGGCAGAGTTCCAGGGCCAGGGGTGTCACAGCAGGCATCGTAGGCCGGGGAAGAGTTCCAGGGCGGTGGGGAGAGGACTAGGCCTCAATCCAAGGGGATCCATTTGGTGACCAAGCAGCAGTGAAAATGAAAAGGCCCAAATGTCAAAGAATGCCATTTCTGCAACTGAAAGTGAAACATTTGAAAGTGACACATTTAAAATCAAGTTCAAGTGGGGTATGTTCAAAAATGTCAGAGGCGGTAGTGAACAGCAGAGGTAGGCCGGGGCAGAGATCCAGGGCCAGGGGTGTCACAGCAGGCATCGTAGGCCGGGGAAGAGTTCCAGGGCGGTGGGGAGAGGACTAGGCCTCAATCCAAGGGGATCCATTTGGTGACCAAGCAGCAGTGAAAATGAAAAGGCCCAAATGTCAAAGAATGCCATTTCTGCAACTGAAAGTGAAACATTTGAAAGTGACACATTTAAAATCAAGTTCAAGTGGGGTATGTTCAAAAATGTCAGAGGCGGTAGTGAACAGCAGAGGTAGGCCGGGGCAGAGTTCCAGGGCCAGGGGTGTGACGGCAGGCAGCGTAGGCCGGGGCAGAGTTCCAGGGCGGTGGGGAGAGGACTAGGCCTCAATCCAAGGAGATCCATTTGGTGACCAAGCAGCAGTGAAAATGAAAAGGCCCAAATGTCAAAGAATGCCATTTCTGCAACTGAAAGTGAAACATTTGAAAGTGACACATTTAAAATCAAGTTAAAGTGGGGTATGTTCAAAAATGTCAGAGGCGGTAGTGAACAGCAGAGGTAGGCCGGGGCAGAGTTCCAGGGCCAGGGGTGTCACAGCAGGCATCGTAGGCCGGGGAAGAGTTCCAGGGCGGTGGGGAGAGGACTAGGCCTCAATCCAAGGGGATCCATTTGGTGACCAAGCAGCAGTGAAAATGAAAAGGCCCAAATGTCAAAGAATGCCATTTCTGCAACTGAAAGTGAAACATTTGAAAGTGACACATTTAAAATCAAGTTCAAGTGGGGTATGTTCAAAAATGTCAGAGGCGGTAGTGAACAGCAGAGGTAGGCCGGGGCAGAGATCCAGGGCCAGGGGTGTCACAGCAGGCATCGTAGGCCGGGGAAGAGTTCCAGGGCGGTGGGGAGAGGACTAGGCCTCAATCCAAGGGGATCCATTTGGTGACCAAGCAGCAGTGAAAATGAAAAGGCCCAAATGTCAAAGAATGCCATTTCTGCAACTGAAAGTGAAACATTTGAAAGTGACACATTTAAAATCAAGTTCAAGTGGGGTATGTTCAAAAATGTCAGAGGCGGTAGTGAACAGCAGAGGTAGGCCGGGGCAGAGTTCCAGGGCCAGGGGTGTGACGGCAGGCAGCGTAGGCCGGGGCAGAGTTCCAGGGCGGTGGGGAGAGGACTAGGCCTCAATCCAAGGAGATCCATTTGGTGACCAAGCAGCAGTGAAAATGAAAAGGCCCAAATGTCAAAGAATGCCATTTCTGCAACTGAAAGTGAAACATTTGAAAGTGACACATTTAAAATCAAGTTCAAGTGGGGTATGTTCAAAAATGTCAGAGGCGGTAGTGAACAGCAGAGGTAGGCCGGGGCAGAGATCCAGGGCCAGGGGTGTCACAGCAGGCATCGTAGGCCGGGGAAGAGTTCCAGGGCGGTGGGGAGAGGACTAGGCCTCAATCCAAGGGGATCCATTTGGTGACCAAGCAGCAGTGAAAATGAAAAGGCCCAAATGTCAAAGAATGCCATTTCTGCAACTGAAAGTGAAACATTTGAAAGTGACACATTTAAAATCAAGTTCAAGTGGGGTATGTTCAAAAATGTCAGAGGCGGTAGTGAACAGCAGAGGTAGGCCGGGGCAGAGTTCCAGGGCCAGGGGTGTCACAGCAGGCATCGTAGGCCGGGGAAGAGTTCCAGGGCGGTGGGGAGAGGACTAGGCCTCAATCCAAGGGGATCCATTTGGTGACCAAGCAGCAGTGAAAATGAAAAGGCCCAAATGTCAAAGAATGCCATTTCTGCAACTGAAAGTGAAACATTTGAAAGTGAATCATTTAAAATCAAGTTAACCCCTTCACGCTCCTTGACGTACTATTACGTCATGGCAGCTCTATCGTTCGCGCTCCATGCCGTAATAGTACGTCTTGCAGTTAGAACAGCGGTGCGCGCGCCCGGCGCGTTCATGCGCTGTGATAGCTGCTGTTTCTGACAGCAGGCTATCACGGCATAATGGGACGGGACCATTTACTATGGTCCCGCCTCGCCGATCGCCGCTATTGGCTAGTCAGTGAGTAACTAGCCAATAGCAGCGATCGGTCTCATTCAGCACAGCAGTGCTCGAGCCCGGCGTTCCTGAGCTGTGATAGCTGCTGTTTCTGACAGCATGCTATCACAGCATAATGGGCCGGGACCATTTACTATGGTCCCGCCTCGCCGATCGCCGCTATTGGCTAGTCAGTGAGTAACTAGCCAATAGCAGCGATCATTCTCGTCACTTCCTCTCTCTGACCTCACATCCTGCTGCAACCGCCCTGAACGCCCTGTTGGAGTTAGCGAGGCGTTGAGATCGGTTGTGAGCAGAGAGTCAGAGAGAAAAGAAGTGAAAAAAAGTGAAAAAAAGTTTCTAAAACAACGTTTTTTTTGCTTCCCACCACCCCATCCACTACCCACTCCTGTTCCCTTCCTCTTTGAGTTCTACCCACGTTTTTTGGTCAGTGATCTCCTATCACTGACCACTTTTCAGTCTTCAGGACCACATTTCTTGGTCCCTGGGGATTTTTTTTTCATTTTTTTCTATATAAAACATAAAACAAAAAAAAAAATATAAAAAGAAAAAAAAGAAACAAAAAAAAATAGTTAGTTTAGCCAATTTTGAAAATTTAACTGGTTAGTTTAGTATTAGCCCCTTCCCGCTCCTTGACGTACTATTACGTCATGGCAGCTCTATCGTTCGCGCTCCATGCCGTAATAGTACGTCTTGCAGTTAGAACAGCGGTGCGCGCGCCCGGCGCGTTCATGCGCTGTGATAGCTGCTGTTTCTGACAGCAGGCTATCACGGCATAATGGGACGGGACCATTTACTATGGTCCCGCCTCGCCGATCGCCGCTATTGGCTAGTCAGTGAGTAACTAGCCAATAGCAGCGATCGGTCTCATTCAGCACAGCAGTGCTCGAGCCCGGCGTTCCTGAGCTGTGATAGCTGCTGTTTCTGACAGCATGCTATCACAGCATAATGGGCCGGGACCATTTACTATGGTCCCGCCTCGCCGATCGCCGCTATTGGCTAGTCAGTGAGTAACTAGCCAATAGCAGCGATCATTCTCGTCACTTCCTCTCTCTGACCTCACATCCTGCTGCAACCGCCCTGAACGCCCTGTTGGAGTTAGCGAGGCGTTGAGATCGGTTGTGAGCAGAGAGTCAGAGAGAAAAGAAGTGAAAAAAAGTGAAAAAAAGTTTCTAAAACAACGTTTTTTTTGCTTCCCACCACCCCATCCACTACCCACTCCTGTTCCCTTCCTCTTTGAGTTCTACCCACGTTTTTTGGTCAGTGATCTCCTATCACTGACCACTTTTCAGTCTTCAGGACCACATTTCTTGGTCCCTGGGGATTTTTTTTTCATTTTTTTCTATATAAAACATAAAACAAAAAAAAAAATATAAAAAGAAAAAAAAGAAACAAAAAAAAATAGTTAGTTTAGCCAATTTTGAAAATTTAACTGGTTAGTTTAGTATTAGCCCCTTCCCGCTCCTTGACGTACTATTACGTCATGGCAGCTCTATCGTTCGCGCTCCATGCCGTAATAGTACGTCTTGCAGTTAGAACAGCGGTGCGCGCGCCCGGCGCGTTCATGCGCTGTGATAGCTGCTGTTTCTGACAGCAGGCTATCACGGCATAATGGGACGGGACCATTTACTATGGTCCCGCCTCGCCGATCGCCGCTATTGGCTAGTCAGTGAGTAACTAGCCAATAGCAGCGATCGGTCTCATTCAGCACAGCAGTGCTCGAGCCCGGCGTTCCTGAGCTGTGATAGCTGCTGTTTCTGACAGCATGCTATCACAGCATAATGGGCCGGGACCATTTACTATGGTCCCGCCTCGCCGATCGCCGCTATTGGCTAGTCAGTGAGTAACTAGCCAATAGCAGCGATCATTCTCGTCACTTCCTCTCTCTGACCTCACATCCTGCTGCAACCGCCCTGAACGCCCTGTTGGAGTTAGCGAGGCGTTGAGATCGGTTGTGAGCAGAGAGTCAGAGAGAAAAGAAGTGAAAAAAAGTGAAAAAAAGTTTCTAAAACAACGTTTTTTTTGCTTCCCACCACCCCATCCACTACCCACTCCTGTTCCCTTCCTCTTTGAGTTCTACCCACGTTTTTTGGTCAGTGATCTCCTATCACTGACCACTTTTCAGTCTTCAGGACCACATTTCTTGGTCCCTGGGGATTTTTTTTTCATTTTTTTCTATATAAAACATAAAACAAAAAAAAAAATATAAAAAGAAAAAAAAGAAACAAAAAAAAATAGTTAGTTTAGCCAATTTTGAAAATTTAACTGGTTAGTTTAGTATTAGGGTTAGTTAGTGTCAGGGAACCGTCAAAAAGCGTAGTTAGGTATAGTGTCAGGGAATTTAGCGTCAGGAATCGGTCACCGTAGATAGGCTTAGCGTTAGGGATCCATCACCGTAGTTAGGTTTAGCGTCAGGGAAGCTCGGAATAATTAGATAGGTTTAGTGTCAGGCACCCGTCACCGTAGTTAGGTTTAGTGTCAGGGAAGCTTGAAATAATCTAGATAGGTTTAGTGTCAGGGAATCGTCGCCGTAGTTAGGTTTAGCGTTAGGGAAGTCCACATAAAATTTAGTTAGGTTTAGTGTTAGGAACCCTCGCCCTAGTTAGCTTTAGTGTCAGGGAAGTCCACTTGCTCTCTAAAAACAAAACACACATTTGTGCTAGTTGTGCTATCCTATTGCTCCCAGTTAGGGATTTATTTTTTTGCAGTATATAAATTTTGTCTTCGCACAACAAGCATGTCCCAACGGACATTTACTGCTGAAGAGGCGTATGCATTTCTGGCCTCCGACACAGACTCGTCGGATGGCGATACACTATTTTATTTGTCTACCTCCTCATCCAGCGATGAAGAGGAGGGACCCCCTAGGAGACGCCCCAGGACCACCACCATAGTAGAAATCCCTGAGAGAAGTGACCCCACAACAAGTGATACCCCTGAGCGAAGTGACCCCATTTGGACGCCCACACCAGACCATTATGAACCCCAAATCCCTGAGTACACGGGCAGCCCAGGCATCAAATTTAACACGGCAGGGTTCAGTGAGATGGACTTTTTCAAGTTCTTCTTCACTGATAACTTTATAGAGCTAATGGTCACCCAGACTAATTTATATGCCCAACAGTATATCACCAAGAACCCCAACTCATTTTATGCCCAATCCCAGAGGTGGACTCCTGTAAACGCAGCAGAGTTGGGCAAGTTCTGGGGACTGCTCTTGAACATGGGGCTTCTAAAAAAGCCATCCATTAGGACCTACTGGAGCACGGACATCCTATACCACACCCCGATGTACCGTATGGCCATGTCCAGGATGCGTTATGAGGCAATACTTCGCTTCCTACATTATGCCGATAATGAGCAGTGCCCACCCCGAGATGACCCCAGTTTTGACCGTTTATATAAACTGAGACCCCTATTAGACCATTTCAGTGCCCGGTTTGCCCAAGCATACACCCCCGAGAAGTGTATTTCCATTGATGAGTCCCTGGTACATTTTAAAGGGAGGCTTCAATTCCGCCAATACCTGCCAAGTAAGAGGGCAAGGTATGGCGTGAAGTTGTATAAGCTGTGCGAGAGTGCATCAGGGTATACATATAAATTCAGGATATATGAAGGGAAGGACAGCAGTATTCAGCCCCCAGAATGCCCCCCCTTACTGGGAATTAACGCAAAAATTGTGTGGGATTTGGTGCACCCACTGCTGGACCAGGGTTACCACCTCTACCTGGATAATTTTTATACCAGCGTCCCGCTCTTCAAGTGCCTCGCTTCCAGAAGGACTGCGGCATGCGGCACTGCTAGAAAAAATCTTAGAGGCCTCCCTAAAACACTGCTTGGGCAAACACTCAGAAGGGGTGAGAGCAGGGCACATTCTAGTAGCAACATATTGTGTGTCAAGTACAAGGACAAGAGAGATGTCCTTGTATTGACAACAATACATGGCCACACCAGTACCCATGTACCTGTACGAGGTACCAGTACAGAGACCCCCAAACCAGATTGCATCCTGGACTACAATAGGTACATGGGAGGGGTGGACTTGTCAGATCAAGTCCTGAAGCCCTACAGCGCTACGCGGAAATCGAGGGTGTGGTATAAGAAGCTGGCCGTGCACATCATACAGATGGCATTGTACAATGCGTACGTGCTACGTCGATGTGCAGGCCAGAGGGGAACTTTCCTGGAATTTCAAGAGGTGGTTATAAAGAACCTAATTTTTGGCGACCAGGAAGGAGGGGCACCCAGTACTTCTGGAAGCGAGGCCACACGCATCGTACCAGGGCAACACTTTCCAGGAGAAGTTCCCCAAACTGGCAAGAAGGGAAAAAGTCAAAAGAGGTGCAAAGTGTGCTATAAGAGGGGGATAAGGAAGGACACAACATACCAATGCGACACGTGTCCCGAAAAACCAGGGCTCTGTATGAAAGATTGTTTTAAAATTTACCATACATCCCTTGATTTTTAATTTACCCTGATGCACTCCGCACAGCTTATCCCCCTCATCTTTCCCTTTTGAGCCCTGCCATGTGCCCAAGCAGCAAATAACAGCCACATGTAGGGTATTGCCGTACCCGGGAGAACCCACATTACAATTTATGGGGTGTATGTCTCCGGTGGCACATGCTGGGCACAATATATCGGACACTGAAATGGCATATATGTATAGGAAATTGCAAATCTCACTTTGCACCATCTACTGCGCATTACCTTTTACACAATAACTGTTGGGTCAAAATGCTCACTACACTCTAGATGAATGTCTTAAGGGGTGTAGTTTTTAAAATGGGTTCACTTCTCGGGGGTTTCAACTGTACTGGTACCTCAGGGGTTCTGCCTACATGACTTAGCACCAGAAAAGCTCCAGTAGGCTAAATGGTGGTCCTTCCCTTCTGAGCCCTGTCGTGTGCCCAGGCAGCTAATAACAGCCACATGTAGGGTATTGCCGTACCCGGGAGAACCCACATTACAATTTATGGGGTGTATGTCTCCAGTGGCACATGCTGGGCACAATATATCAGACACTGAAATGGCATATATGCATAGGAAATTGCAAATCTCACTTTGCACCATCTGCTGCGCATTACCTTTTACACAATAACTGTGGGGTCAAAATGCTCACTACACCACTAGATGAATGTCTTAAGGGGTGTAGTTTTTAAAATGGGGTCACTTCTCGGGGGTTTCAACTGTACTGGTACCTCAGGGGTTCTGCCTACATGACTTAGCACCAGAAAAGCTCCAGTAGGCTAAATGGTGGTCCTTCCCTTCTGAGCCCTGTCGTGTGCCCAGGCAGCTAATAACAGCCACATGTAGGGTATTGCCGTACCCGGGAGAACCCACATTACAATTTATGGGGTGTATGTCTCCAGTGGCACATGCTGGGCACAATATATCAGACACTGAAATGGCATATATGCATAGGAAATTGCAAATCTCACTTTGCACCATCTGCTGCGCATTACCTTTTACACAATAACTGTGGGGTCAAAATGCTCACTACACCACTAGATGAATGTCTTAAGGGGTGTAGTTTTTAAAATGGGGTCACTTCTCGGGGGTTTCAACTGTACTGGTACCTCAGGGGTTCTGCCTACATGACTTAGCACCAGAAAAGCTCCAGTAGGCTAAATGGTGGTCCTTCCCTTCTGAGCCCTGTCGTGTGCCCAGGCAGCTAATAACAGCCACATGTAGGGTATTGCCGTACCCGGGAGAACCCACATTACAATTTATGGGGTGTATGTCTCCAGTGGCACATGCTGGGCACAATATATCAGACACTGAAATGGCATATATGCATAGGAAATTGCAAATCTCACTTTGCACCATCTGCTGCGCATTACCTTTTACACAATAACTGTGGGGTCAAAATGCTCACTACACCACTAGATGAATGTCTTAAGGGGTGTAGTTTTTAAAATGGGGTCACTTCTCGGGGGTTTCAACTGTACTGGTACCTCAGGGGTTCTGCCTACATGACTTAGCACCAGAAAAGCTCCAGTAGGCTAAATGGTGGTCCTTCCCTTCTGAGCCCTGTCGTGTGCCCAGGCAGCTAATAACAGCCACATGTAGGGTATTGCCGTACCCGGGAGAACCCACATTACAATTTATGGGGTGTATGTCTCCAGTGGCACATGCTGGGCACAATATATCAGACACTGAAATGGCATATATGCATAGGAAATTGCAAATCTCACTTTGCACCATCTGCTGCGCATTACCTTTTACACAATAACTGTGGGGTCAAAATGCTCACTACACCACTAGATGAATGTCTTAAGGGGTGTAGTTTTTAAAATGGGGTCACTTCTCGGGGGTTTTAACTGTACTGGTACCTCAGGGGCTTCTGCCTACATGACTTAGCACAAGAAAAGCTCCAGTAGGCCAAATGGTGGTCCTTTCCTTCTGAGTCCTGCCATGGGCCCAAACATCAGTTTATCACCACAAATGGGGTATTGCCGCACTCAGGACAAATTGGGCAACAAAATGGGGTGTTTTATTCCTTGTGAAAATAAGAAATTTTGAACAAAAATTACATCTTAATGGAAAAAAATATCATTTTTTTAATTCACAGCCCAATTCAAATAGGTGCTGTGAAAAAACGGTGTGGTCAAAATGATAACAACAACCATAAATGAATTCCTTGAGGGGTCTAGTTTCCAAAATGGGGTCACTTCTGGTGGGTTTCCATTGCTTTCATACCTCTGGGGCTCTGCAAATGCGACATGGAACCCGAAAACCAATCCAGCAAAATCTGGACTCCAACAAACACATAGCGCTCCTTTCCTTCTGAGTCCTCCCATGGGCCCAAACGGCAGTTTATCACCACAAATGGGGTATTGCCGCACTAAGGACAAATTGGGCAACAAAATGGGGTGTTTTATTCCTTGTGAAAATAAGAAATTTTGAACAAAAATTACATCTTAATGGAAAAAATATCATTTTTTTAATTTCACAGCCCAATTCAAATAGGTGCTGTGAAAAAACGGTGTGGTCAAAATGATAACAACAACCATAAATGAATTCCTTGAGGGGTCTAGTTTCCAAAATGGGGTCACTTCTGGTGGGTTTCCATTGCTTTCATACCTCAACACCTCTTCAAACCTGGCATGCTGCCTAAAATATATTCTAATAAAAAAGAGGCCTCAAAATGCACTAGGTGCTCCTTTGTTTCTGAGGCTTGTGTTTTATTCCACGAGCGCACTAGAGCCACATGTGGGACATTTCTAAAAACTGCAGAATCTGGACAATACATATTTAGTAGTATTTCTCTGGTAAAATCTTCTGTGTTACAGAAAAAAATGGAATAATATTGAAATTCAGCAAGAAAAATGAAATTTGCAAATTTCACCTCCACATTGCTTTAATTCCTGTGAAATGCCTGAAGGGTTAAAAAACTTTCTAAATGCTGTTTTGAATACTTTGAGGGGTCTAGTTTTTAAAATGGGGTGTTTTATGGGGGTTTCTAATACATAGGCCCCTCAAAGCCACTTCAGAACTCAAGAGGTACCTTAAAAAAAAGGCTTTTGAAATTTTCTTAAAAATATGAGAAATTGCTGTTTATGTTCTAAGCCTTGTAACGTCCAAGAAAAATAAAAGAATGTTAAAAAAACGATGCCAATCTAAAGTAGACATATGGGAAATGTGAACTAGTAACTATTTTGGGTGGTATAACCGTCTGTTTTACAAGCAGATGCATTTAAATTCTGAAAAATGCAATTTTTTCAAAATTTTCTCTAAATTTTGCAATTTTTCACCAATAAACACTGAATATATCGACCAAATTTTACCACGAACATGAAGCCCAAAGTGTCACGAGAAAACAATCTCAGAATCGCTTGGATAGGTTTAAGCATTCCGACGTTATTACCACATAAAGTGAAATATGTCAGATTTGAAAAATGGGCTCTGAGCCTTAAGGCCCAAACTAGGCTGCGTCCTTAAGGGGTTAAAGTGGGGTATGTTCAAAAATGTCAGAGGCGGTGGTGAACAGCAAGGGCAGGCCGGGGCAGAGTTCCAGGGCCAGGGGTGTGACGGCAGGCAGCGTAGGCCGGGGCAGAGTTCCAGGGCGGTGGGGAGAGGACTAGGCCTCAATCCAAGGAGATCCATTTGGTGACCAAACAGCAGTGACAATAAAAAGGCCCAAATGTCAAAGAATGACATTTCTGCAACTGAAAGTGAAACATTTGAAAGTGAAACATTTAAAATCAAGTTAAAGTCGGGTATGTTAAAAAATGTCAGAGGCGGTAGTGAACAGCAGAGGTAGGCCGGGGCAGAGTTCCAGGGCCAGGATGTGACGGCAGGCAGCGTAAGCCGGGGCAGAGTTCCAGGGCGGTGTGGGAGAGGACTAGGCCTCAAAATAAGGAGATCCATTTGGTGACCAAGCAGCAGTGAAAATAAAAAGGCCCAAATGTCAAAGAATGACACTTTTAATACTGAAAATGAAACATTTAAAATCAAGTTACAGTGGGGTTTGTTCAAAAAATGTCAGAGGCGGTGGTGAGCAGCAGAGGCAGGCCGGGGCAGAGTTCCAGGGCCAGAGTGTGACGGCAGGCAGCACAGGCCGGGGCAGAGCTCCAGGGCCAGGGTGTGATGGCAGGCAGCGTAGGCCGGGGCAGAGTTCCAGGGCGGTGGGGAGAGGACTAGGCCTCGATCTAAGGAGATCCATTTGGTGACCAAACAGCAGTGAAAATAAAAAGGCCCAAATGTCAAAGAATGACATTTTTGATACTGAAAGTGAACCATTTAAAATCAAGTGAAAGTGGAGTACGTTCAAAAATGTCAGAGGCGGTGGTGAACAGCAGGGGCAGGCCGGGGCATAGTTCCAGGGCCAGAGTGTGACGGCAGCACAGGCCGGGGCAGAGCTCCAGGGCCAGAGTGTGACGGCAGGCAGCATAGGCCGGGGCACAGTTCCAGGGCCAGAGTGTGACGGCAGGCAGCGTAGGCCGGGGCAGAGTTCCAGGGCGGTGGGGAGAGGACTAGGCCTCGAGATAAGGTGATCCATTTGGTGACCAAGCAGCAGTGGAAATAAAAAGGCCCAAATGTCAAAGAATGACATTTTTGATACTGAAAGTGAAACATTTAAAATCAAGTTAAAGTGGGGTACGTTCAAAAATGTCAGAGGCGGTAATGAGCAGCAGAGGCAGGCCGTGGGCACAGTTCCAGGGCCAGAGTGTGACGGCAGCACAGGCCGGGGCAGAGTTCCAGGGCCAGAGTGTGACGGCAGGCAGCATAGGCCGGGGCACAGTTCCAGGGCCAGAGTGTGACGGCACGCAGCGTAGGCCGGGGCAGAGTTCCAGGGCGGTGGGGAGAGGACTAGGCCTCGAGATAAGGAGATCCATTTGGTGACCCAACAGCAGTGAAAATAAAAAGGCCCAAATGTCAAAGAATGACATTTCTGCTACTGAAAGTGACAGATTTAAAATCAAGTGAAAGTGGGGTATGTTCAAAAAATGTCAGAGGCGGTAATGAGCAGCAGAGGCAGGCCGGGGCACAGTTCCAGGGCCAGAGTGTGACACTGTCCGCCGATAGATAACCCTTTGCACATTATCGTCGTCATCATCATCATTATCAGCAGCAGTTGCTGTCAGCCAGCTCCAGAGTGTATGAGCGGCGTGTGCTGCCCATTGCAGCCCAGGGTAGAGGAGCCGTGTGCAAGCTGTGCATGCCCGGGGGCAACAGTGTATGAGCTCCTCAGCGCCAGCGGGGGGGGGGGGGGTCCCACTATGTCCCAAGCCGCCTGACATGTACTTCCGGTCGGCTAGGAGGTGGCATGTCAGCTGGGCTGTCAGCCAGCTCCAGAGTGTATGAGCGGCGTGTGCCTGCACCCGTGTGGGGGGGGGGGGGATACAGGAGCCATGGGGAAGCTGTGCAAGACCGGGGGCAGCCGTGTACGAGCTCCGCAGCGCCCCTTGTGGACTTCCAGGGCAAGAGCGGTATGAGCGGCAAAGTCATGCCGACCTCCTGGAAGTCCCCGTCGGCCTCGCTCGCGGGTCGGTCCCGCTGGTTTTTTTACCTTCTTAATAAAAAAAACTTTTTTTTTTATGGTATTTTCTGAAGCCTCAAGCCCACCTGCAGTTGCACGAGCAAGGACACCTCGGTGACTCCTACCGAAAGCGGCCGGGAGCCATCTCCGTGTACGAGCGGCGTGTGCGGCGTGTGCCTGCCTATTGCACCCGTGGGGGGATAGAGGAGCCATGGGGAAGCTGTGCCAGCCCGGGGGCAGCCCTGTACGAGCTCCACAGCGCCCGCGGCGAGTCCCGCCGTGTCCACCCGGCTGCCAAGCACTTCCGGTCCGCGAGTGATGCATGACAGCGGCCGGGAGCCAGCTCCGCCTATCAGCGGCGGTGTGCCTGCCTTCTGCACCCGTGGGGGGATAGAGGGGCCCCGTGGGAGCTGCTGCATGCCGGCAGCTTCCTTGTGGGAGCTCCACAGCGCCCGCGGTCCTCGGCGGACTTCCAGGGCAAGAGCGGTATGAGCGGCCACCTCATGCCGACCTCCTGGAAGTCCCCGTCGGCTTAGCTCGCGGGTCGGTCCCGCTGGTTTTTTTTTTACCTTCTTAATAAAAAAATCTTTTTTTTTTTATGGTACTTTCGGAAGCCTCAAGCCCACCTGCAGTTGCACGAGCAAGGACACCTCGGTGACTCCTACCGAAAGCGGCCGGGAGCCATCTCCGTGTACGAGCGGCGTGTGCGGCGTGTGCCTGCCTATTGCACCCGTGGGGGGATAGAGGAGCCATGGGGAAGCTGTGCCAGCCCGGGGGCAGCCCTGTACGAGCTCCACAGCGCCCGCGGCGAGTCCCGCCGTGTCCACCCGGCTGCCAAGCACTTCCGGTCCGCGAGTGATGCATGACAGCGGCCGGGAGCCAGCTCCGCCTATCAGCGGCGGTGTGCCTGCCTTCTGCACCCGTGGGGGGATAGAGGGGCCCCGTGGGAGCTGCTGCATGCCGGCAGCTTCCTTGTGGGAGCTCCACAGCGCCCGCGGTCCTCGGCGGACTTCCAGGGCAAGAGCGGTATGAGCGGCCACCTCATGCCGACCTCCTGGAAGTCCCCGTCGGCTTAGCTCGCGGGTCGGTCCCGCTGGTTTTTTTTTTACCTTCTTAATAAAAAAATCTTTTTTTTTTTATGGTACTTTCGGAAGCCTCAAGCCCCCCTGCATTTGCACGAGCAAGGCCACCTCGGTGACTCCTACCGAAAGCGGCCGGGAGCCATCTCCGTGTACGAGCGGCGTGTGCGGCGTGTGCCTGCCTATTGCACCCGTGGGGGGATAGAGGAGCCATGGGGAAGCTGTGCCAGCCCGGGGGCAGCCCTGTACGAGCTCCACAGCGCCCGCGGCGAGTCCCGTCGTGTCCACCCGGCTGACAAGCACTTCCGGTCCGCGAGTGAAGCATGACAGCGGCCGGGAGCCAGCTCCGCGTATCAGCGGCGGTGTGCCTGCCTTCTGCACCCGTGGGGGGATAGAGGGGCCCCGTGGGAGCTGCTGGATGCCGGCAGCTTCCTTGTGGGAGCTCCACAGCGCCCGCGGTCCTCTGCGGACTTCCAGGGCAAGAGCGGTAGGAGCCTCCACCTCATGCCGACCTCCTGGAAGTCCCCGTCGGCCTAGCTCGCGGGTCGGTCCCGCTGTTTTTTTTTTTTACCTTCTTAATAAAAAAACTTTTTTTTTTTTATGGTATTTTCCGAAGCCCCAAGCCCCCCTGCATTTGCACGAGCAAGGCCACCTCGGTGACTCCTACCGAAAGCGGCCGGGAGCCAGCTCGGTGTACGAGCGGCGTGTGCCTGCCTATTGCAGCCGTGGGGGGATAGAGGAGCCATGGGGAAGCTGTGCCAGCCCGGGGGCAGCCCTGTACGAGCTCCACAGCGCCCGCGGCGAGTCCCGTCGTGTCCACCCGGCTGACAAGCACTTCCGGTCCGCGAATGATGCATGTCAGCGGCCGGGAGCCAGCTCCGCGTATGAGCGGCGTGTGCCGGCCTTTTGCACCCGTGGGGGGGTAGAGGGGCCCCGTGGGAGCTTGTACATGCCGGCAGCTTCCTTGTGGGAGCTCCACAGCGCCCGCGGCGAGTCCCGTAGTTCACCCGCCCGACATGCACTTCCGGTCCGCGACGGACTTCCATGGCTCAAGCGGTAGGTGCGGCCACCTCATGCCGACCTCCTGGAACTCCCCCTCGGCCTCGCTCGCGTGTCTGTCTTCATTCACGTTTTGGAGAAAAAACCCTATGAGGTTTTTATTTTGGCCTTCAGCCAAGCAGCCGTTCCAGGAGGCCGGGCATTTTGGCACCTCCCACCGGTGTAATTGGCGAGGTGACACTTTTAGGGGTGTGAATATCTCCTACGCCTGAAATACTGTGAGAGGGAGAACTTGCTCCGCCCCCCAAGTCCAACACTTCCAGGACGAGAGGAGGGCGGGAGGCGTTCCCTGCTTAGGCCGAATGCGGCTTCCAGGGAGATAGCGGCACCAAGCCGGCCTCTCACGCCGCTGCCCTGGATGTCCCCGTCGGCCTCGCTCGCGGGTTGGTCCCGCTGTTTTTTTTTTACCTTCTTAATAAATTTTTTTTTTTTTTTTATGCCATTTTCTGAAGTCCCAAGCCCACCTGGAGTTGCACGAGCCCGGCCACCTCGGTGACTCCTACCGAAAGCGGCCGGGAGCCATCTCCGAGTATGAGCGGCGTGTGCCTGCCTATTGCACCCGTGGGGGGATAGAGGGGCCCCGTGGGAGCTGCTGCATGCCGGCAGCTTCCTTGTGGGAGCTCCACAGCGCCCGCGGTCCTCTGCGGACTTCCAGGGCAAGAGCGGTAGGAGCCTCCACCTCATGCCGACCTCCTGGAAGTCCCCGTCGGCCTAGCTCGCGGGTCGGTCCCGCTGTTTTTTTTTTTACCTTCTTAATAAAAAAACTTTTTTTTTTTATGGTATTTTCGGAAGCCCCAAGCCCACCTGCATTTGCACGAGCAAGGCCACCTCGGTGACTCCTACCGAAAGCGGCCGGGAGCCACCTCGGTGTAAGAGCGGCGTGTGCCTGCCTATTGCACCCGTGGGGGGATAGAGGAGCCATGGGGAAGCCGTGCCAGCCCGGGGGCAGCAGTGTACGAGCTCCGTAGCGCCCTGCGGTCCTCGGCGGACTTCCAGGGCAAGAGCGGTAGGCGCGGCCACCTCATGCCGACCTCCTGGAAGTCCCCGTCGGCCTGGCTCGCGTCTCGGTCCCGCTGTGTGTTTTACCTTCATAATTAGAGATGAGCGAACCGGGACAACCGAACCCGGTTTCGGTCCGAACTTCCGGTAAAGTTCGGTTCGCAGCGAATCCGAACTTCACCGGGTTCGGCCGAACCCGTTTTGACCGAACCCGGTCAAAAACATTATACAAATCGGGAGCCACTTATCTCTATCAATCACTGATAGAGAAAAGAGGCTGCTGATTAAAAATAAAATAAAAAGCATTTCATACGTACCCGGTCGTTGTCTTGTTGACGAGTCCCTCTTCTTCCTCCAGTCCGACCTTTTCTGACGCGGCAGCCTGTGATTGGCTGCAGAGGCCTCTGCAGCCTGTGATTGGCTGCAGAGGCCGCGGCAGCCTGTGATTGGCTGCAGCGCTCACAAGGCTGCATCGTCATCAAGGAATGTCGGGCCGGATGTCGAGAGGGACGCGTCACCAAGGCAACGGCCAGGAGACCGGACTGGAGGAAGCAGAAAGTTCTCGGTAAGTATGAACGTCTTTTTTTTTACAGGTACTGTGATCGGTAGTCACTGTCCAGGGTACTGAAACAGTTACTGCCGATCAGTTAACTCTTTCAGCACCCTGAACAGTGACTATTTAGTGTATGTGCACACACACTAATTACGTCCGTAAATGACGGACGTATTTCGGCCGCAAGTACCGGACCGAACACAGTGCAGGGAGCCGGGCTCCTAGCATCATACTTATGTACGATGCTAGGAGTCCCTGCCTCTCTGCAGGACAACTGTCCCGTACTGTAATCATGTTTTCAGTACGGGACAGTAGTTCCACGGAGAGGCAGGGACTCCTAGCATCGTACATAAATATGATGCTAGGAGCCCGGCTCCCTGCAGGGTGTTCGGTCCGGTACTTGCGGCCGAAATACGTCCGTCAATTACGGACGTAATTAGTGTGTGTGCACATACCCTTACTGACGTCGCCTAGCAACGCTGCCGTAATGACGGGTGCACACCTGTAGCCACCCATCATTACGGGGCCTCATGCACACGACCATAAAAACACCCGTTATCACGGGTCGTAATTACGACCCGAAATAGCGGGCCCATAGACTTCTGTTAGCCACGGGTACCTTCCCGTTTTCTCACGGGAAGGTGCCCGTGCCGTTAAAAAGATAGAACATGTTCTATTTTTTTATTTTACGGGCCGTGCTCGTAATTACGACTCGTAAGTACGAGCACGGCCGGCCGGCCACGGGCAGCTGGCCGCTTTTGCGAACCGTGCTGTCATTATAATTATAGCAGCACGGCCCGTAAAATAGAACATGTTCTATTTTTTTAACGGCACGGGCACCTTCCCGTGAGAATACGGAAAGGTACCCGTGGGTAACAGAAGTCTATGAGCCCGTTATTGCGGGTCGTAATTACGACCCGCAATAACGGGTGTTTTTACGGTCGTGTGCATGATGGGAGCACGGCTCGGAAAAACGAACGGCTGCCCGTGCTCATCTCCTGAAATAATCTGTGCTGCCTTAAACTCTGTGGACAGGTCAGGATCCTGTTTCTTTTAAATGCTGCTAGGGAACCCGCTCGATCCACTATATAAGGCTACGCTACAGTGCAGCATTTAAAAGAAACAGGATCCTGACCTGTCCACAGAGTTTAAGGCAGCACAGAGTATTTCAGGAGATGAGCGTGCAGATTCAGTGCTGTTGTGAACTCTGCTCTTACCATTACGTAGCTCTCAGTCTGTTATCTCTCCTCCACTCCTGTCCTCAAGAACACCTTCACATGATTGGCAAGTCACCACGTAATGGTAAGAGCAGAGTTCACAGCAGCACAGAGTATTTCAGGAGATGAGCGTGCGGATCTTGTGCGTGGTGGTGACTTGCCAATCATGTGAACGTGTTATAGAGGACAGGAGTGGAGGAGATGTAACAGACTGAGCTACGTAATGGTAAGAACAGAGTTCACAGCAGCACAGAGTATTTCAGGAGAGGAGCGTGCAGATTCAGTGCTGCTGTGAACTCTGCTCTTACCATTACGTAGCTCAGTCTGTTACCTCTCCTCCACTCCTGTCCTCAATAACACCTTCACGTGATTGGCAAGTCACCACCCCGCACAAGATCCGCACGCTCATCTCCTGAAATACTCTGTGCTGCTGTGAACTCTGCTCTTACCATTACGTGGTGACTTGCCAATCATGTGAAGGTGTTCTGGAGGACAGGAGTGGAGGAGAGGTAACAGACTGAGAGCTACGTAATGGTAAGAGCAGAGTTCGCAGCAGCACTGAATCTGCACGCTCATCTCCTGAAATACTCTGTGCTGCCTTAAACTCTATGGACAGGTCAGGATCCTGTTTCTTTTAAATGCTGCACTGTAGCGCAGCCGTATATAGTGGATCGAGCGGGTTCCCCAGCAGCATTTAAAAGAAACCGTGTTTGTGTATGTGTGTGTTTGTGTATATATGTGTGTTTGGGTATGTGACTTTGTCTGTTTTTGTTTTTATATGTGTGTGTGTATATATGGGTGTGTTTGTGTATATGTGTTTTGTGTATATGTTTGTGTATATATGGGTGTATTTGTGTATATGTTTGTGTGTAGATGTTTGTGTGTGTTTTTGTATATGTGTATATGTGTGTATATGGGTGTGTTTGTGTGTATATATGGGTGTGTTTGTGTATATGTGTTTGTGTATATGTGTGTTTGGGTATGTGTGTTTTTGTTTGTATATGTGTTCGTGTATGTGTGTATAACTGTGTGTGTGTGTGTTTGGATATGTGTGTTTTTGTTTGTATATGTGTGAGTTCGTGTATATGTGTGTGTTTGTCTGTTTATGTGTGTGTGTATATCTTGTTGTGTTTGTGTATATATGTGTGTGTCTGTGTATGGTTGTTTGTTTGTGTGTGCGTGTATATATGTGTGTAGGTGAGTAGAAGTATTGGTATTGTTCACATTGATAACTGTTTTTTTATGTTGTTGCAGATTTTGATGTACCAATTGGACTACATCTTCGATTCGTTGGACTACTGCGTAGATCTGCGTTTTTTCAAATTTTAATAAAATGGTTAACGAGGGTTTTGTTGGGGATTTCTTATTTCAATAAAAAAGAATTGTCTTTGTGTTTTTTTTTTCAAACTTTATTAGTGCCTAGATAATGGCAGTTGGCTGATTGACAGCGTCCATTATTAAGGCGGTACTTAGTGTTAGCCGGTGCAGAGGCTAGCACTAACCACCCATTATTACCCCGGTACCCACCACCACCAGGGGTGCCGGGAAGAGCTTGGTACGATCCAGTACCCAACCATCTGTTGTGATGGTCGGGTACTGGGGCGGCCGTAGGCTGGTATTATGAGGCTGGGAAGGGCCAAAATCAGTGGACCTTCCCACCCTTGTAATGCTAGGCTGCTGCTGCTGTGTTGTATCGGGCTGGTTATAAAAATGGGGGGGACCCCCACGTCGTTTTTTTTTGGAATTTAACAAATTTAGCAATAGACGGGTCCCCCACATTTTTAATAACCAGCCATATACAAGGCCGCAGCAGTCTGGCATTACATGGGTGGGAAGGGCCACTGGTTTTGTCCATTCCCAGGCTAATAACACTGTGTTGTATGTGGCTGGTTATGATAAATTGGGTGGAACCCCATGTCTTTTTTTAAAAAAAAATGTAAATAAATAAATAATTTAAAAAAATGACGTGGGGTCCCCCCCACTTTTATAACCAGCCAGATACAACACAGCAGCAGCAGCCTAGCATTACAAGGGTGGGAAGGTCCACTGTTTTTGGCCCTTCCCAGCCTCATAATACCAGCCTGCGGCCGCCCCAGGGCCCGACCATCACAACAGATGGTCGGGTACTGGATCGTACCTGGCTCTTCCCGGCACCCCTGGTGGTTTTGGGTACCGGGGTAATAATGGTGGTTAGTGTTAGCCTCTGCACCGGCTAACACTAAGCCTCGCATTAGTAATGGATGTTGTCACTCAGACAGCGGCCATTACTAAAGTGGTAATAATAAAATTTGAAAAGAAAAAGACAAAGATATAGATAAAATATTTTATTGAAATAAAGCACCCCCAACACAACCCTCATTAACCATTTTATTGTAGAAAAAAAACCGTCATCGAAGTAGTCCTCGAAACCGACGTAGTCCAAACACCAAACCTGTAAAAAAATAAAATAATGAAATAAAACATGTTGTAGGCTTAGATTCAGTTTAATGTGTGATACTGACTGTTATACCATGTATAGAAGCCTGCCGCGAAGTTGACTTAGATACAGGGCGCCAGCAGACAGTATCATACATGGCCATACATACATATATACATGCAAACTATCATACATACATGCATACACACACACATGAAAACATACATACATACAAACAAACATGCAAAGATACATACATACATATATACAAGCATGCACAAATATACATGCAAACATAAATACATGCAAACATAATTACATACATGCACATATATAAACATACATGCAAACATACATGCAAAAATAAAAACATGCAAACATACATACATACATGCACATATATACATACATACATGACAACATACATACAAACATACATGACAACATACATACATGCAAACATACATACATGCAAACATACATACACACATGCAAACATATATACATGCAAATATACATACAAACATGCACATGTATACATACATGCCAACATACATGCAAACATACATGCACATATATACATACATACATGACAACATACATACATGCAAATATACATACATACACACATGCACATATATACATACCAACATACATGCACATATATACATACATGACAACATACATACATGACAACATACATACATATATATAGATATACACACATGCAAATATACATACATTCATGCAAACATACATGCAAACATACATACAAATATACATACACACATGCACATATATACATACATGACTACATACATACATACATACATACATGACAACATACATGCAAAAATACATACATGCAAATATATACATGCAAATATACATACAAACATGCACATATATACATACATGCCAACATACATGCAAACATACATGCACAGATATACATACATACATACATGCCAACATACATACATGCCAAAAAATAATAATAATACGTTCATACTTACTTTCCTCCTGTCCGGCCTCCAGCGATGACGTTTCATTCATGTCGCCGCTGCAGCCTGTGATTGGCTGCAGAGGCGGTCACGTGGGATGAAGCGTCATCCTGACGTGCGTGACCGCCACTACAGCCTGTGATTGGCTGCAGCGGCGAAAGGGATGAAACGTCATCGCTGGAGGCCGGACAGGAGGAAAGTAAGTACGAACGTATAATTTTTATTTTTTTATTACATTTAAATGGTATTTTCCGCGCGCCGAGCATGTACTGTCAAGGTTGCTGAAAGAGTTAGTGCAGCCCATTAACTCTATCAGCACCCTGGACAGTAGCATGCTCGGCGCACGTAAGTGACAGGTTCGGTCAGAACTAGTTCGGTCCGAACCGAACTTTTTTGTGAAATTCGGCGAACTAGCCGAACCGAACTTTTGATAAGTTCGCTCATCTCTATTCATAATAAAAAAAACTTTTTTTTTTTATGGTATTTTCTGAAGTCCCAAGCCGACCTGCAGTTGCAGGAGCTCGGCCACCTCGGCAACTCCTACCGAAACCGTGAAATAGGAAGTACAAACGGGAGCTGCTCCCGTTCCAAGCCGGGAAGGACTTCCATGGTGTGACCGGTAGGTAGTGACACCTCCTGCCGGCCTCCTGGAAGTCCCGGTCGGCCTCGCTCGCAGGTCTGTCTTCATTGACGTTTTGGAGAAAAAACCCTATGAGGTTTTTATTTTGGGCCTCAGCCGGGCAGCAGTTCCAGGAACCCGGGTACTTTGGCACCTTACCCCGGTGTATTTGAGGTGGTGACACTTTTAGGGGTGCGAATATCTCCTTCACCTGAAATCCTGTGAGAGGGCATTTCTGCTCCGCGTTCCAAGTCCTAACGGTTCTTCCTAGCGGGAAGTCCTAACCGTTCGTGGCCGAGAAGGACTTCCATGGTGTGACCGGTATGTAGTGGCACGTCATGCCGGCCTCCTGGAAGTCCCCGTCGGCCTCGTTCGCTGGTCGGTCCGCTGCACCTTGACTTCCACGAAAGAACTTTGGTGCATTCTTTCTGGAGTCCCAGGCCGACCAGCAGTTGCAGGAGCTCGGCCACGTTGGCGACTCCAACCGAGTACCGCGAAGGAGGACGTGCTGCACGTTCTAGCGGGAGCTGCACCTGGTCCAACCCGAGAAGGACTTCCATGGTGTGACCGGTATGTAGTGGCACGTCATGCCGGCCTCCTGGAAGTCCCCGTCGGCCTCGCTCGCAGGTCGGTCTTCATTGACGTTTTGGAGGAAAAACCCTATGAGGTTTTTATTTTGGGCCTCAGCCGGGCAGCAGTTCCAGGAGCCCGGGTACTTTGGCACCTTACCCCGGTGTATTTGAGGTGGTGACACTTTTAGGGGTGTGAATATCTCCTTCACCTGAAATCCTGTGAGAGGGCATTTCTGCTCCGCGTTCCAAGTCCTAACGGTTCTTCCTAGCGGGAAGTCCTAACCGTTCGTGGCCGAGAAGGACTTCCATGGTGTGACCGGTATGTAGTGGCACGTCATGCCGGCCTCCTGGAAGTCCCCGTCGGCCTCGTTGGCTGGTCGGTCCGCTGCACCTTGACTTCCACGAAAGAACTTTGGTGCGTTCTTTCTGGAGTCCCAGGCCGACCAGCAGTTGCAGGAGCTCGGCCAGCTTGTCGACTCCAACCGAGTACCGTGAAGGAGGACGTGCTGCACGTTCTAGCGGGAGCTTGCACCTGGTCCAACCCGAGAAGGACTTCCATGGTGTGACCGGTATGTAGTGGCACGTCATGCCGGCCTCCTGGAAGTCCCCGTCGGCCTCGCTCGCAGGTCGGTCTTCATTGACGTTTTGGAGGAAAAACCCTATGAGGTTTTTATTTTGGTGTTCAGCCGGGCTGCAGTTCCAGGAGCCCGGGTACTTTGGCACCTTACCCCGGTGTATTTGAGGTGGTGACACTTTTAGGGGTGTGAATATCTCCTTCACCTGAAATCCTGTGAGAGGGCATTTCTGCTCCGCGTTCCAAGTCCTAACGGTTCTTCCTAGCGGGAAGTCCTAACCGTTCGTGGCCGAGAATGACTTCCATGGTGTGACCGGTATGTAGTGGCACGTCATGCCGGCCTCCTGGAAGTCCCCGTCGGCCTCGCTCGCAGGTCGGTCTTCATTGACGTTTTGGAGGAAAAACCCTATGAGGTTTTTATTTTGGTGTTCAGCCGGGCTGCAGTTCCAGGAGCCCGGGTACTTTGGCACCTTACCCCGGTGTATTTGAGGTGGTGACACTTTTAGGGGTGTGAATATCTCCTTCACCTGAAATCCTGTGAGAGGGCATTTCTGCTCCGCGTTCCAAGTCCTAACGGTTCTTCCTAGCGGGAAGTCCTAACCGTTCGTGGCCGAGAATGACTTCCATGGTGTGACCGGTATGTAGTGGCACGTCATGCCGGCCTCCTGGAAGTCCCCGTCGGCCTCGTTGGCTGGTCGGTCCGCTGCACCTTGACTTCCACGAAAGAACTTTGGTGCGTTCTTTCTGGAGTCCCAGGCCGACCAGCAGTTGCAGGAGCTCGGCCAGCTTGTCGACTCCAACCGAGTACCGTGAAGGAGGACGTGCTGCACGTTCTAGCGGGAGCTTGCACCTGGTCCAACCCGAGAAGGACTTCCATGGTGTGACCGGTATGTAGTGGTACGTCATGCCGGCCTCCTGGAAGTCCCCGTCGGCCTCGCTCGCAGGTCTGTCTTCATTGACGTTTTGGAGGAAAAACCCTATGAGGTTTTTATTTTGGGCTTCAGCCGGTTAGCAGTTCCAGGAGCCCGGGTACTTTGGCACCTTACCCCGGTGTATTTGAGGTGGTGACACTTTTAGGGGTGCGAATATCTCCTTCACCTGAAATCCTGTGAGAGGGCATTTCTGCTCCGCGTTCCAAGTCCCTACGGTTCTTCCTAGCGGGAAGTCCTAACCTTTCGTGGCCGAGAAGGACTTCCATGGTGTGACCGGTATGTAGTGGCACGTCATGCCGGCCTCCTGGAAGTCCCCGTCGGCCTCGCTCGCAGGTCTGTCTTCATTGACGTTTTGGAGGAAAAACCCTATGAGGTTTTTATTTTGGGCTTCAGCCGGTTAGCAGTTCCAGGAGCCCGGGTACTTTGGCACCTTACCCCGGTGTATTTGAGGTGGTGACACTTTTAGGGGTGCGAATATCTCCTTCACCTGAAATCCTGTGAGAGGGCATTTCTGCTCCGCGTTCCAAGTCCTTACGGTTCTTCCTAGCGGGAAGTCCTAACCTTTCGTGGCCGAGAAGGACTTCCATGGTGTGACCGGTATGTAGTGGCACGTCATGCCGGCCTCCTGGAAGTCCCCGTCGGCCTCGTTCGCTGGTCGGTCCGCTGCACCTTGACTTCCACGAAAGAAATTTGGTGCATTCTTTCTGGAGTCCCAGGCCGACCAGCAGTTGAAGGAGCTCTGCCACGTTGGCGACTCCAACCGAGTACCGTGAAGGAGGACGTGCTGCACGTTCTAGCGGGAGCTTGCACCTGGTCCAACCCGAGAAGGACTTCCATGGTGTGACCGGTATGTAGTGGCACGTCATGCCGGCCTCCTGGAAGTCCCCGTCGGCCTCGCTCGCAGGTCTGTCTTCATTGACGTTTTGGAGGAAAAACCCTATGAGGTTTTTAGTTTGGGCTTCAGCCGGTTAGCAGTTCCAGAAGCCCGGGTACTTTGGCACCTTACCCCGGTGTATTTGAGGTGGTGACACTTTTAGGGGTGTGAATATCTCCTTCACCTGAAATCCTGTGAGAGGGCATTTCTGCTCCGCGTTCCAAGTCCCTACGGTTCTTCCTAGCGGGAAGTCCTAACCGTTCGTGGCCGAGAAGGACTTCCATGGTGTGACCGGTATGTAGTGGCACGTCATGCCGGCCTCCTGGAAGTCCCCGTCGGCCTGGTTCGCTGGTCTGTCCGCTGCACCTTGACTTCCACGAAAGAACTTTGGTGCATTCTTTCTGGAGTCCCAGGCCGACCAGCAGTTGTAGGAGCTCGGCCACGTTGGCGACTCCAACCGAGTACCGTGAAGGAGGACGTGCTGCACGTTCTAGCGGGAGCTTGCACCTGGTCCAACCCGAGAAGGACTTCCATGGTGTGACCGGTATGTAGTGGCACGTCATGCCGGCCTCCTGGAAGTCCCCGTCGGCCTCGCTCGCAGGTCTGTCTTCATTGACGTTTTGGAGGAAAAACCCTATGAGGTTTTTATTTTGGGCTTCAGCCGGTTAGCAGTTCCAGAAGCCCGGGTACTTTGGCACCTTACCCCGGTGTATTTGAGGTGGTGACACTTTTAGGGGTGTGAATATCTCCTTCACCTGAAATCCTGTGAGAGGGCATTTCTGCTCCGCGTTCCAAGTCCCTACGGTTCTTCCTAGCGGGAAGTCCTAACCGTTCGTGGCCGAGAAGGACTTCCATGGTGTGACCGGTATGTAGTGGCACGTCATGCCGGCCTCCTGGAAGTCCCCGTCGGCCTGGTTCGCTGGTCTGTCCGCTGCACCTTGACTTCCACGAAAGAACTTTGGTGCATTCTTTCTGGAGTCCCAGGCCGACCAGCAGTTGTAGGAGCTCGGCCACGTTGGCGACTCCAACCGAGTACCGTGAAGGAGGACGTGCTGCACGTTCTAGCGGGAGCTTGCACCTGGTCCAACCCGAGAAGGACTTCCATGGTGTGACCGGTATGTAGTGGCACGTCATGCCGGCCTCCTGGAAGTCCCCGTCGGCCTCGCTCGCAGGTCTGTCTTCATTGACGTTTTGGAGGAAAAACCCTATGAGGTTTTTATTTTGGGCTTCAGCCGGTTAGCAGTTCCAGAAGCCCGGGTACTTTGGCACCTTACCCCGGTGTATTTGAGGTGGTGACACTTTTAGGGGTGTGAATATCTCCTTCACCTGAAATCCTGTGAGAGGGCATTTCTGCTCCGCGTTCCAAGTCCCTACGGTTCTTCCTAGCGGGAAGTCCTAACCGTTCGTGGCCGAGAAGGACTTCCATGGTGTGACCGGTATGTAGTGGCACGTCATGCCGGCCTCCTGGAAGTCCCCGTCGGCCTGGTTCGCTGGTCTGTCCGCTGCACCTTGACTTCCACGAAAGAACTTTGGTGCATTCTTTCTGGAGTCCCAGGCCGACCAGCAGTTGAAGGAGCTCGGCCACGTTGGCGACTCCAACCGAGTACCGTGAAGGAGGACGTGCTGCACGTTCTAGCGGGAGCTGCACCTGGTCCAACCCGAGAAGGACTTCCATGGTGTGACCGGTATGTAGTGGCACGTCATGCCGGCCTCCTGGAAGTCCCCGTCGGCCTCGCTCACAGGTCTGTCTTCATTGACGTTTTGGAGGAAAAACCCTATGAGGTTTTTATTTTGGGCTTCAGCCGGTTAGCAGTTCCAGGAGCCCGGGTACTTTGGCACCTTACCCCGGTGTATTTGAGGTGGTGACACTTTTAGGGGTGTGAATATCTCCTTCACCTGAAATCCTGTGAGAGGGCATTTCTGCTCCGCGTTCCAAGTCCCTACGGTTCTTCCTAGCGGGAAGTCCTAACCGTTCGTGGCCGAGAAGGACTTCCATGGTGTGACCAGTATGTAGTGGCACGTCATGCCGGCCTCCTGGAAGTCCCCGTCGGCCATGTTCGCTGGTCGGTCCGCTGCACCTTGACTTCCACGAAAGAACTTTGGTGCATTCTTTCTGGAGTCCCAGGCCGACCAGCAGTTGTAGGAGCTCGGCCACGTTGGCGACTCCAACCGAGTACCGTGAAGGAGGACGTGCTGCACGTTCTAGCGGGAGCTTGCACCTGGTCCAACCCGAGAAGAACTTCCATGGTGTGACCGGTATGTAGTGGCACGTCATGCCGGCCTCCTGGAAGTCCCCGTCGGCCTCGCTCGCAGGTCTGTCTTCATTGACGTTTTGGAGGAAAAACCCTATGAGGTTTTTATTTTGGGCTTCAGCCGGTTAGCAGTTCCAGAAGCCCGGGTACTTTGGCACCTTACCCCGGTGTATTTGAGGTGGTGACACTTTTAGGGGTGTGAATATCTCCTTCACCTGAAATCCTGTGAGAGGGCATTTCTGCTCCGCGTTCCAAGTCCCTACGGTTCTTCCTAGCGGGAAGTCCTAACCGTTCGTGGCCGAGAAGGACTTCCATGGTGTGACCGGTATGTAGTGGCACGTCATGCCGGCCTCCTGGAAGTCCCCGTCGGCCTGGTTCGCTGGTCTGTCCGCTGCACCTTGACTTCCACGAAAGAACTTTGGTGCATTCTTTCTGGAGTCCCAGGCCGACCAGCAGTTGTAGGAGCTCGGCCACGTTGGCGACTCCAACCGAGTACCGTGAAGGAGGACGTGCTGCACGTTCTAGCGGGAGCTTGCACCTGGTCCAACCCGAGAAGGACTTCCATGGTGTGACCGGTATGTAGTGGCACGTCATGCCGGCCTCCTGGAAGTCCCCGTCGGCCTCGCTCGCAGGTCTGTCTTCATTGACGTTTTGGAGGAAAAACCCTATGAGGTTTTTATTTTGGGCTTCAGCCGGGCAGCAGTTCCAGGAGCCCGGGTACTTTGGCACCTTACCCCGGTGTATTTGAGGTGGTGACACTTTTAGGGGTGCGAATATCTCCTTCACCTGAAATCCTGTGAGAGGGCATTTTGGTTTCGTGTTCCAAGTCCCTACGGTTCTACCTAGCGGGAAGTCCTAACCTTTCGTGGCCGAGAGTGACTTCCAGGGTGTGAGCGATAGGCACCGGCCCTCTCATGGTGTCTCCTGGAAGTCCCGGTCGGCCTCGTTCGCTGGTCGGTCCGCTGCACCTGAACTTCCACGAAATAACTTTGGCGCATTCTTTCTGGAGTCCCAGGCCGACCAGCAGTTGCAGGAGCTCGGCCAGCTTGGTGACTCCAGCCGAGTACCGTGAAGGAGGACGTGCTGCACGTTCTAGCGGGAGCTACACCTGGTCCAACCCGAGAAGGACTTCCATGGTGTGACCGGTATGTAGTGGCACGTCATGCCGGCCTCCTGGAAGTCCCCGTCGGCCTCTGCCACCTGTCGTTAAGCTGTGAGAGGAGCACGTGCTCCCGCGCCGTTTGAGTCTTTGGAATTTGTCCAAGACTCCTCAGATCGATCTGGCTCCCCGCGACCCGGCGGCGGAGGGACCACTCGCTCGGCAGTGCTTTGGAGCCCTGTCGGTTACGGCGAGCGCGTCTTCCTCCCACACCGTCCGGGTCTGTTTCGCCCCCGGCCACCTACGGCCGGTGTCCCAAAAAGCCCAGCGGTCCTGCTAAAGGCGGGTGCCGGTACCTCTCGCTCCCGCGAGGTGCGTTTGCTCAGTGCTGCTGCTATCACTCTAAAAGGCGTCCGAGAGTGCGCTGGTGTCGCCGGAGCCCGAGGCACGAGAGAAAGCTTTAAACGACGGGGAGGCAGTGACCGCCCCCGTATGTCCGCTGCTCGCAAGGGCCTCTCTAGCCGAGGTGCTCCCAGGCGCACCCGCGCATGGGGCACGGTTGTTTCTCGCAAGTAGTCCAAAGCCGTCTTCCGCCTCGCCCGAGGCTGGAAGTGTCGGCGTGGCTCCCGCATGCAAGCCACACGCGGCTCCACGGTGGCTTCCCTCCCCCCCTCTCCGGAGGGGGGCGGCCCCATCCCATGTGGAGCCGCTAAGCCGCCGGGAAAGCGGCCTCGGTTCCCCGTGGGCGACAAAGGCGTCCTCCTCGGCACTTTGCGAGCTGGGCCGCCGGAGAGAGCAGTTAACCCGGATTGTCGAGGTTGTCGTTGCCTTTGTCCCATATTACCTAAGCCTGGTCCTTGTTACCTTACTGGTAAGGGTTAGGGACGCTGAGCGCGCTCCATCTTCTCGGCTCTATGTTGGGCTCTCTCTAAACAGGTCCTCGACTTAAGACCGCCCGATCTTCGTAGGCGTCCTTCATCTCGGCAGGTTGCGAGCTGGGCCGCCGGTGAGAGCAGATAACAACCCGGATTGTCGAGGTTGCCGTTGCCTTTGTCCCATATTACCTAAGCCTGGTCCTTGTTACCTTACTGGTAAGGGTTAGGGACGCTGAGCGCGCTCCATCTTCTCGGCTCTATGTTGGGCTCTCTCTAAACAGGTCCTCGACTTACGATGCTGCCCCGACCGACCGGTCTTCGTAGGCTTCCTCCATCTC